>NC_085137.1:419427094-419450014 GCF_035046485.1 Aedes albopictus
GTAGTGATTTTTGAATCGAATAAAAATAGTTTTAATTAATAGAAAATCGGCCAGGTGTTAAATGAGGTGAATTTTACTATTGCTGAAAATTGAAAATATATATAAAATTACTGTTCACATATGGTATATAAATTTTAATATCAGATAAGTATGTGCCATGCTTTGAAGGTTCTTCCAAATAACAATGCAAATGCAAATTTTACATAACATTGATGTTGGAAATAAAAAATTTTACATCCAATTGTTATTAAATAAGGTGTACAATAACATAGGATCAACTTTGTTGAAAATAAATAATAACAAGATTCGCTAGAGTCGAAAATTTGCATCAATGGAGCAAAAAGAATGCAATTTTTTACAATGACCATCTTTATGGATTTTTTTTTTATGAAGAATGCAATTAAAGTATTTTTTTTCTTCTGCATCATTCAGAAAACAATATTCTACTACTCTGGAGACATTTTTAGCCGAACCCGTTGTGCTATTGCATCACAGGACTCTAATAAATATTTTTTTCATAATTTCTTTGTAAACAAGGCAACTCACTTTATCAAGCTGAAGGCTGGCTTGGTGCATTATTACTAACCAACTATTGAGCTTAACCTTTAGTAGAATAGTATAAGATTCCAATACATTAAAAAATTCATGAAAATATGCATGTTTAGTATGTGAAAAGTTATGTCGAATTTTGAGAAATGGGTTTTTATTGATGTTTTACGAAAATCGCTTCAGTTACACAATAAAGAACATTTTGCTTAATGTTATATTTTTCCTACATTTGAGAATAGCTATAGAAAGTTATGCAAAAAACTGATAATGATTTTATTGAAAAATAAAAAAGATATCGCACAAGCAAGTTGTCCGTTTTATAAATTGAACAGTCCTTAATCGTTCTTTGAAGACGCATAAAAAAGTTCCCCGAAAAATGGCCTATTTTCATTTTGAAGAATTGCCCTAAACTGCGGAGGAAATTTTTCTTGATAAAAATAATTTTCCTATATCATGAGTATTCTGGAAAAGAATATATTTGCGCAAAAATAAGAGACAAAATTGAATATTTTCCCACAGTATTCGCAATTTTAAATTTTTAGGAGGTGTTCAAAATTTTAAAAACATTTGTGCAATCTCTGAGATAAAAGTCCAAGTGAAATGATTATTTCTTGAAAATCAGAACTGCCATTCTTTATTTAAGAGATTTATATAGTATCTCCAAAAATAAAGTTTTGTTTATTTCGAACAGATTATTTTTCAGGCAATTGTGAAAGTTTATAGTTGATTTCCGATACAGTCCTTAGAAAAAATAATTTGATTAAGGCTAAATTTTATAATGAAACTGACATTTTCTCTAATCCTGAAAAAATTATGCACTCCCGATCAAAAGTTTGGGGTCACCCCCTCAAAAACATGTCATTCTTAGGCCCATATCTCCGCCAATTTGCGTCCGATTTCAAAACCCTAGGTCTCATTTAAAAGAAGTCAAAGAAACTTTGAACATGATTGAACAAAGATATCAACAAATCAGTTTTCCATGTTTTACGACAGTGACCCCAAACTTTTGGTCGATAACATGAAGAGTTAATTTACTTAATATTTTTTTTCTAGATTTTTTACCTAAGTTCTGTAAAAAGCAGTTGAATTGAAAGCTTTTAGAAAATGGGTTATATCACCGCTCTCATCTTAAAATTTGGTCGACCCTATTTCCAGCGACACTGCCGTAAGTGAATATTCATTTTTTAGAAAATTTGCCAACTTTGGGTTAAGTTTACATACATTTTTTTTTTTTGAAAAAGTTTATTTTAAATCATGTTCAAAGTTTCTTTGACTTATTATCTTTTAAATGAGACCTAGGGTTTTTGAAATCGGACGCAAATTGGCGAAGATATGGGCCTGAAAAAAATACATGTTTTTGAGGGGGTGACCCCAAACTTTTGATTGGGAGTGTATATTGTTCAAGAAAATATTTTTGAAATTCTATACATATTAGATTCGCTTTATTGGATGTTTAAAATAAAATGATTTGATTTACATTTTACTGAGAAATTAAATTTGACTTTTTCCATCAATGCTCTAAATTTACTTCAAGTTAATTTTCAAAAACTATAATTGTGGAACTTCTGTGTATAACTCTGAGAAAATATCCTAGTGAAGCTGAAAAAAAATCTTACTGGTTGTATCAAAGTTTTCGGGGGAGTAAAACTCTGGCTGGAATACTGTTAGAGTGTTATAGAAAATCCTACCAAAATTATGGTAGAAATTTGTAATGGAAATGCCAAGTGAGTCCACTTGAAGCAATCCCTCGAAATTTTTGGAAAAAATCTTGAACAAATTATTAATGGTAATCTGCGTTAATTGTTTGTAAACACTTTGAAAAAATTATTGGAGGAATCCTTGATAATGTTCTCTGATAGAATTCTTGACAGATAGAATAGGTACAAATAAAATGCCTAGAAAGATTTACAAAGATTTTATAGATCCGTGGGAAGATATTGTTAGAATTCCCAAATAAATTACTCCGGAAATTCTTGTAATAAATGCATGAAACTCTAAAGAAACTATTGGTAATTTTGCTCGATTGTCTTGAATTTGTTAAATTATATTTGAAACAGTTACTTGAGGAATGTTTCGAGCAATTTCTGTGGAAATCTGTCGATGTATGTCTGGAAAAATCTCTGAGAAAATTTGCGAAGAAAGCCTGGCGTGGTAAAATCGGAACAATACTGTATGAAGACAGAGCTAAAATATATTATTTTTAGTGACAAGATTTGTTCTGCAATGTCTTAGGTAGAACAATACAATGACTGCCTACCCAAAACATTTTACTTGTCCTTACTACTCCTCGCACATCAAGGAATCAACATATTCATAAAATTTTTTAGATTAAAAATTAATATCGTTCTAAAAGTAAAAACTATTACAGAAGTCAACCAAATTTTAGCAACATGCAACAGGTTTAGTAAATGCCATTTTCAATATTTTATGTTTCCCTTTTGTACCGCATGTTATAACAATAATTGTAACTCTCTTATACACATCTAGAATAAAATGCAAAGATCTCAAAACAGTCTTTTCTATGAAGTGTCTTTCCTATGAAGTATCAAAAGTCAATCTATTGATTAACCACGTAGTTGGTCACACGCTTATGCAGAGTATAAAATGCGATTTTTTTCAACGTATTGTGCGATTACTCAAGGGTTAGGTTTCGATCTCTGTATCTAGGATCTAGTATGGATAGATCGTGTTCTAGAAAAATCGCATTAATTCTTATATAGATGCAATAATAATGATTATCCTGGACTTTCATTACCAAGGGTAGTTCATGTTCTAAGCAAATTCCCGGTATTTTTCCGGTGTTTCCCGGTTGTTTGCGATTCCCGGTTAACTCCCGCGGTATTCCCGGTTGGGTGGCCACTAGCGTGGTTCAAAAAATCGTTTTTGCTCCACATCGATTTTACGATTTGTAACCATTGGCATTGCGATCGGTAGGACTGAAAGTCAACTGCGCACCCACCGACAACGCATTGATTCAAAGGCTTTGCTTTGCTAGCTGTGCACGTATGCTAAGCATGCACGGACACTTGTTTTTTCTCTCTTTATGCATTAAAGAGAAAAATTGCCGAAAATACCCAAAGTCACACTCAAGACATATCTTGCTTTCGATTTGAATAGGTCGTATGTTTGCTGGGATTCCTATGCTGATACGACCTATTCAAATCGAAAGCCAGATATTATTTAATTATCGTTCAGTAATCAATCTACACACTATTTTTATTTCGCTGAAAACCAGCAAAATTTTGCTGGTTTTGACAAGCTGTAATACAGCAATCCATCCAGCAAAATATTTTTGCTGAATCTTCAGCAGTGTGTACTGAAAGCATATTTTGCTGGTTGACCAGCAATTTTGTCCGCGCTCGGCTTCGGCTGTTTTTTTTTTGTTTTTTTTTCAAATTTTTTTTACAATTTTTCTTGTTTTATAACTAAATGGTTTATTAAACCATTTCCAGCTATCCATCAATCATCAAAAGCTGCAAATATCCCTAACGGATGCGATGCCTTACATTTCGGGCTGCAAGGGGCTTTTTTGTCTGAATTCCTTTGAATTCATGGTGATCCACTGTTGAGGAGACGAGGAGTGCGCAACATTATTTCCGAAAAACTACAAGTGTTTGACAACTGATTTGCTGTTGATTCAGCAATTAAATTCATTGCTGACTTATCAGTTACCATTACAGATGTTACAGTAAACTAGAATTTGCTGGTTGCGTCTCAGCAATTCATTTTGCTGGATGAAAAATAAAAATTTGGTGTGTAGCTATAGAGAAACCTATTTTAATAATAACGGATAAAGCAAATATTTTCAATTATAGGCGAAACAAACAAATCAATATGGCAATAACCTTTTATCAACCTTTGTTTTCGAAACCTATACTGATTTACATATTTACTATTACATTACCAAAAATCAAAACTTGTTCGAACCTAAATGTTAATACTTATTGTTTAAGCTCCATTTTGTATGAAATATTTTGATTTAACGGTACAAGTTCATAACTTGTGTATAGAAATTAAGAAACATTAACTTTCTTAAGACATTAGGAAAAATAGCATGTTGCATTAGTAGATAGATCCATTATTTACCAATTCACCATACTTATCCGAGAGATTGGGTTCAATAAATAAGTTTATGAATGATTACAAAAAAATCGAATATGGCGTGGTAAATGACCAAAATTATCAAAACATATTTTTTCCATAATCATTAATGTAATTGAATAAGCAAGCGAAGTATCGAAATGTGCACGTTTAATTGATCAAGTCTTTATTACATTTACAACGTAACACTTTATTTCTAGAAATTTGCTTTCAAAGCATTTCATAAAATTCAATTGAACTGGCCACCATGAACGCCGTGAACCACGCGCTGAAAGTTGGTGGATTGCTATCTCTTCCTCACTGATGGAATGGTCTTCGCTCAATCTGCTGACTCTTTTGCCCTGCTGGATTGATCGAATCAAACAACTCATGGGGAAAGTTTGACGGACTTGGATGATCTTGATGGTTTGGTCAAACTGGATGATAGTGGTGGTTGGATCAATCTTTCGGAGGGGACATATTGAGGATATGAACACCTACCTCAATCCTCGCATTTGCAGATTGGTCAGTATTTATTTCAAGATTCAACATTAACATCCATCTTCTTCGCAATAAAAATGCAAGCAATACATTTAGCAATATTCCCATCAAATTGTGTTTCTTGATGAAGTTGAAGGAAAGATTGAACCTCTTGGTTGAATCAACTTATTGATAAGTGTAAATGACACTAAATCAGGCCAAACATTTCAATAGGTCCTATCTGCATTTGAGAGACTCTCTTTGTTCACTTTCTCTTTCAATTATTGCAATGTAATGGTACACTTTTCAACTATTTTGGCAGTATACAAATCAAAAGACGATTGCTTTGACCATCGTTCAATGCAAGGAGACAATCATAATACAAATAAACAGCTGAGATATTAACGAAAGAGAGGGAAACCAAAGAGAGCCTCTCTTCTGCAGATTGGACCTTTAGACATGTTTGGCCTGAAATGCGCTATATCGCCTGCTGTGATCAATCTTCTTTCCACAGCTTTATGCAGTACATCTTATATCTCACAATACCTGAAGGAACCATTTGATAAATTCACGAATGGTTGTCAAGAGGACAGGGAAACACGAGAATCTATGGTGAAATCCCTTGTGGAGTATCAAGAAGATTCGCTGGGGAAATCCTAGCGGGCATCCCTACGGGAGTCCCGAGGTCAATTTCCGAAGGAATCCTTGGGAAAACCATTGGAGGAACCATAGTGAACATTAAAAAAAAATACTAAAGGAATTTATGAACAAATACTTGGAGTAATCCGTGATCAATTTCAGGAAGAACTTTAATTCGACTTTTTTGTAAAACAACAGGAGGAACTCTTGGAGGAATCCTTATGGGAATTAATTTAGCAACGCCAGCTGGGATTCCTAGAGAATTTCATCAGGCATTTCTGCAGGAATTACATGAGGAATTCTTGGGGAAATTAAAAAAAAAATCCTCTTGAAATTTCCCCAGGAGCTTCTGGTGGAATCTCTCTGAAAGTTCTTGCTGGGAATACTACAGAGGTTTCTCGAAGGATTCCTATCAAAATCTGGGGATTTATTAAACGATTCTTCCAAAGGTTTTTCCAAGGATTTCTTCAGAAATTACCCCGGTTATTCCTCCAGCGATTTCTCCATGATTTCATAAGAAATCTCTTGGAATACCAGCAAAAATTCCTGAAGAATGCCTAGCAGAAATTGCCTATGGAAGCCCAATAAAAGCCCTGGTGGATTCCATCAGAAATTCCTGGATTTCCAACAGGAATCACTGGAAAAAAATCAAGGAAACTTTTGTATGATTATAAAACATCACATCAGACATTTTGTAGGAATCTCAGCTGTGATTTCATGATAATTCCAAAGAACCTATTGTTTAATTTTTCCAACAGGGATAAAATAATGAATATATATAATAGACCTGTTCACTTTTTTTGACCTACCCTTGTCACATCAAATTATGAATTCACATGCAAAAACAAGTCTTTAGTCCAAAATTGAGCCAAATTGATAAAGGTTTAGAGGTGTATCAAATCGATTTTGTGTTTTTTCGAACATTTTCACGAAAATGTACCCCAATATCCAGAAAATTGCGCCGAAACGGTACAGAAAACACCGTTAAAAAATAGTTGGAACAATACTCTACAACTTTGCCGAAGACACTACGGTGTTTAAATTGCTTATTTCAAAGTTATTCAACCATTTTCGTTAAAAAATCGCGAAAAATACAATATTTTTACGGTTTTTCATGTAAAAGTCATGTAAATTTACATTGTTTTAAGTGACTAATTTAATTAGCTATTGCTCCTATGTGTTACAAACAGTTCATCCATACATAATTTTAGTGTAGGAATTCGTTTTCATTGACTAATTAACAAAAGTATGTCACGTTGATACTAAAAATCGCATAGAGTTGCCAGCAAAAAATTAAACAAAGTTACCCATCATTGAAACGTCATTACATTTCTTTGTCGCATCTGCATCAGTTTCAATTTGGTGTAGATGGTTGAGCATGAGACTGCCGATTCGAAGATTCAAGGTTCGAGCCCTGGAATAGGTTTTTTTGCGTCTCGATCCAGCTATAAGTTAATGAGACTACACTCTGCATCTCATTGCAATTTGGCATCATATCCTTGTCAATTTCTTGATTTTGCTTTGGCAATTTGGTATTCGGTCGGCCGAGGACCGACCCGTCGAGAGTCCGACTGCACACTAATTGCCATACCAATAAGTGATTGGAAGGCAGTGCCCGAAGCTCTCGACAATTAAAAATAACTTCCTCTCCCGCTTTGACATACATGTGCACAACAGACAATGTGTTAGATGTTCATCTAATCCCATCCGAAGGGGGTTTGGATTGTGAAAAGAAGATAACCATGTGCGATTGTGGAATCGAGTTCAGTTCTAAGCCTGCTGGCGACGGAGATAGTCGAGTGACTCCGTAGCTTGAAGGAATAGAAGCGCCCGTCTAGCGAATTGGGAGTCGTGAGTTCGAGTCTCACCGGAGTACGTGGATTTCTTTTCATAATTTCAAATCTCAATTTGTTCATCGAGCACATGTTCTGTTGTGCACATGGATGTCAAAGCATTTTCAACATCATATCCTTGTTTCGAAACCGTAGAGTGCATAGTAAGAATGAAGTTTCCCTTTATCGTGTAGTTGTGTAGCATGTGGCTAGATAGACGCAAGTAATCTCCACCGTTGTATGATAAATTTAGCATCCAAAAGCAGTTCCATCATCAGCAGTATTGAATTGTTTTAGCTAAATTAATCGGTATCAAACAGATGTTTAATATTTCGTCTAGCTGATCTCGTCGACATGATTTCTTGTTAACAAGTAAACTAAATATCTAGCTAGTCCTGGTATGGGCTTAATTGGCAGGTCCCGATCATCATTATTTGGGAGATTGCGTGTAGTCATGGGCCATGGCTCATGGCAGATTCATCATCCTAACTGCTACAAAGTTTATTATGTATTTGAGCTTGAACCTGGGACCTTCTGATCCGCAGGCTCGAGCCTTATCATCTGCGCCATTTCTGATACTTGAATCAAAAGACATTAGAATACGATGGCATGACGTCTTAATCATGGGTAACTTTGTTTTAATTCGTGCTGGCAACTCTACGCGATTTTTAGTGTCAACGTGACATACTTTTGATAATTAGTCATTGAAAACGAATTCCTACACATAAACGATGTATGGACGAAATGTTCGTTACACAAAGGAGAAATAGCTAATTAATTTAGTCACGTAAAATAATGTAAAATTACATGACTTTTATATGTGAAATCGTAAAAATATCGTGTTTTTTCGTGATTTTTCAACTAAAATTATTGAATAGCTTCGAAATAAGCAATTTAAACACCGTAGTATCTTCGGCAAAGTTGTAGAGTATTGTACTAACTATATCCTAACGGTATTTTTGGCACCCTTTCGGAGCAATTTTCTGGATTTATGAGTAAATTTCTGTAAAAACGGTTAAAAAACACAAAATCGATTTGATACACCTTTAAACCTTTATCAATTTGGCTCAATTTTGGACTGAACAGAGTTGATGCACACGTGCTGTAGTCCCATGTACGGGAGCCTCATTGCAAGCAAGCTCCCAGGAGCACAGTACATTTTGAGACTGAAAGTTATGTGCCTCATTTTTCTCAAGATGTGTCTCATGAGCTTCGTCTCATGCGCTGATTAAATTAGAAAATTTCACGACAAAAACTTCCTAAACGAACGAGAATTGAAACTTTAACCTTTGCATTGAGAGTCCCAAGTCGTATCGCATTGGCTAACCAGACACTTGAGTTGTGTACGGAAAAATGTTGTTGAGGTTCTTCGTTACCAAGAAGATGATTTTCACCTTAGATACCAACAGCTCACGCACACGGTAAAAAATCGGCACTGTGATATAAACTGATTGGCACTTGAATTCGCACTACTGTTCAATCAGTTTGTTATCAATTACATATCATTTGACAAAGAACATCCAATGCCTCTTCAATTTTAATGTAACTTCACATCAATTCGTTGTTGACAATGTTTTGATTTCAAAACTAAAATTTAAAAAAAAATGCGTACAGCCGCACCCAGATTCGATACCAGGACCTTTAGAGTCACGATCAATTATTTTACCACTGCACTGATTCACATCTGTTAGAGAGGTGCGAATCGAAGCGAAGCACTTTCTACCGCCTGTCATCTATATTTACTTTTATGCCCAAAACAGTCATAACCAAATCACTTTGAATCGTATTGCTTTTTACAGTAGTGCAAATCAAAGGGATTTTCTGTTGATTTCTCTGGTGGGTTTGTTTTGGTCCTCAAATCAACACTGACAGCATTGCGATCTCAAAGGAAAAGCACTTCTGATCATGTTGATTACGACATTGAATAGTTAAGGGATTTTTCCCTTACATCTAGCGTGCAGAATTTTTACCGTGCAGCGCATGAGACGAGCTCCCCGGGAGCTAGGTGCCTAGCTCGCACCCAACAGATTTTCATGAGCCTTTTAGCAGCGCAGCACACTGCGATTTTGAAGTGCTGGGAGACAATTCTTTATTACACCAACGAACTTAACCTCAAAATGACTGATAGATCTCAGGTCATTTTGACAGATGCAACATGAGCATGAACAGGACGGAAACAAGATCGATAAAGTAGAATATATGATCCGTCTTTGTCGTGTATGTGTGCGGTATGTCAAAATGAACTGAGAATTGTCAAAGATTTCCATGGCTAGCTTTGTTGGTGTAATGAAGAATGGGTGGGAGGCTCGCTGTCACATTTAAGTACACATGAGCAATGGGAAACTCTGGGACTGAAGATTTGTTTTTGCATGTGGGTTGATAATTTGATGTGTCACGGAGAATCGGAGAAAAAAAGTTTCAAAGTGAACAGGTCTAAATGTAAGTGCACTGAATAAGATATCATCATTACCTAGATGTTTTTGGAATCATCCTGGAAAAATACTCGATCTGCTAACGAGAGTAGGTAGGGTCTGGGACCATTTGGGCAGGAGCAACTATTTTGGGCACTTGCTGCTGTAACTCAGTCAATTTTGAACCGATTGGCTTGATTTTTGAGACACGATCAGCTAGGCACAGTAGCTAGTCATGTTTCAAAATTCAAGTCAATCGGTTTGAAATTGACTGAGTTATAGCAGCAAGTGCCCAAAATAGGTGTTCCTGCCCAAATGGTCCCAAACCCTATGTCCATAATTTTTATGAAAAAAACTTAATAAAGAACTTAAAAAAAAAACAGACCAGTCATCCAGCGTATGTCTAAATCAACAATGAACTCTCAAGAAATCAACAAAGGATGTGAGAGCATTCACCCTCGTGGTGTGAAAAGAACTGATTTTGCATTGATGCACCGCAACAAAGTCCGAATAGCCGAGTTTCGTAAATCATCCTTCACTTCTTTCTCATAAAATCAATCCATTATCGTCGGAACTTAAATCTACTCAATCCCAATCGCGATCGGCAATCAAAGTGATTTATAAACAGTCTTTAATCGCTGGCCCCTGGGCCCTCGGGAAGAATCGGTTCGATCGAATCGACGAGCATTATACAACCATTACCGTAAACATAATCGTAAATCGCGCATTGGAGGCCCTTTGCCTTCGTCTGCGGTTCTACGTCAGTTCATGTGGTCAGCTCGTAGTCCGGCCGTGCCTTTCAAGCGGTTATACAAACAACCTTGCGGTTTGATAGGAGAATTTTGATCTTCCACACTCGCACACGCATATGTGTAGAAATGCAATTCATTTCGTTTTTTTATTACGAACTCGAAAGTCAAAATTGAGATTGTAAAAAAGATCGTAAAACGGATCGTTTGCACTGGTTGTCGTCGTCAATCGGGAGGAAGCTCAAGGGTGATGATAGGCTCGCTCGGGGATCATTCTACTATCATCTCCGCGACCATAAACGACGGATCGTCACGGATCATCACCGCTTTGGATTTTGTGTGATGGCAGTAAACTCTGCGTACGATGAAATGGGATCATTTAAATTAATTAGAGTTTCATGAAATGAAATTCCGGTTATCTTGTGGTGGTTGCTTGTTTGAAACTTTTCTCGTTAAATGGGAATTTACACATTACCCATGGTCAGGTCATCAAACCGTCAATATCGTTTAAGCGAATTAAAACGAACAGGTTCTCTCACTCGAAGCTACATTTGTTTAATTGTCCAACACCAACCGTGTCGATAAGCGAGAGACACATCAAGTCTCAATAACTCGATAACACCTGACGAACTGTAAACCCGTTACAGTCAGTGTTGTGGCATAAAACTTCCTACATCCGGAGGCTTTCGGTTCCATTCATCAAACACAATAATCCTTCATTGTTGCTTTCTTTAGCGGAAATGTCAACACACTTCCATTCAAGCTAAACAAATACCTTCTCGGTGCATTCAATCCCTCTTACCAGCAACAAACAATTACTCTCAAGATCACTTCAGCGTCTGTCCCACTCGCCTTCGTTACTGCTCCACCCCCTTGTAGTGCGCGCCCGCCTTCGACATCTCAAGTACTTCGACCCTTTAGTCTATCTTTCAAGTTTCGCTTTTAGCGATCAAGGGCTCCACCAGCATCGTCGATTCGTGTCTGAATTAAATGTTTATTAAATATCGACAGCAAAAGAAGAAAAAATGTGAACCTATGTGTCCTCCTATATAACTATTGATGTCGATGGCCCATACGCAAGAAATGAAACAGCAGTTTACCTTCGGGTAAGAATGCGCATTTTTATTTGTTTTCAATGTTCCTTCTTTCTCTGTATCTTGAGTTCGTTTCAAGTTCGAAACTGCACTGCGCGAATCTCTGTCTTATGTTGAATTTGGGGTTGCTAGACGCAAGCGCAGAGGAAGCTTGTTGGTAACCGTTTTCATTCATATTTTCGAATGTTCATGAAAACCAGTTTACGCTCAAGTTTTGTCAAGCAGGATACAGCGCTACTGTAATAATCGAAAAAAATGTATGAGCATCGAAGCAGCATTTCCCGAAATGACCAGTTTCACGAAATGAGGTGTCAAGTCATTAGATTAGAGCAGGGGTTCTCAAACTTTTCTAGCTTGCGACCCACTTTTGATTTCCTAAGAATTTGGCGACCCACCAGCACGAAATTTTTTAAAACAAGTATTTTTTGCAAATTTGGTGTGCCTTTTCAAATAAATACATCTTATCACTTCCATAGGTTGTGATAATCGTTACGTTAGTAGTCCTCATACTGAAAAAAAAGATTTTTTTTTGTTTATTTATAGTGCTTTTTTTTTGAAAAGTCTAAGAAAGGTGAATGTGCCCAAGTTTGCAGCATCAGTTAACCTTAGTCTTAGAAAATTAAGATAGGATTCCAAGTTTCTAATATATGTTACCTGTCTGGCTCCAGATATAGTTATAATTTTATACTTCTGCAGAACTTTGAAATCTACTTTACAATTAAATATCGTTTGAAAATGTGATAGATATCCTCAGCGACTAGGTGAACATCAAATAGTTTTAGAATTAAAGCACTGCTGGATGGTCAGATGAGCTCCCCTTGACATTTTTAATGATATCCTTCATACACACTTATATTATTTCCATTTTTATTGAAATCACTTTTCAGTTATTCCGTTAAAGTTCAAATTATCAGCATTCATCTGAGCTTTACTGATGTTCGGTAAAGGTAAGGTTTCTTCTACAAATTTGATAATTTCAATATATTCTTTTAATAATAATAATATACTCCACACATGACTTATAATACAAAACTTTGAATAAAATTAAGCAGAACCGAAATTCTAGAAATAATTCATCTTGAAATTGATTCTCCAAGGATGTATTTGCAAATTAGAAAATGTCTAGCAATAACATTCTACTAGAGATTTCGCGACCCACCAAAAATCAGTCCGCGACCCACCAGTGGGTCGCGACCCATAGTTTGAGAAACGCTGGATTAGAGTGATAGGTCATTGAATTGAATGACTTTAATTCTAAGGGCAAGCATTGGAAAGCCTAGTTGAATGGATTGATTTTGATATGTGCTCGAGTCTTTACACTTTGAAAGAACAGCCTTTTTTTAAAGAAAGAAAAATCTCTGATGGAAGAGTTTATGGTGTGGCCGGCAATATTACAGCATAGCATCCCTGTTGAATGAGTTGCTAATGATACATAGATGCATATTCCTCGAAAGAACAGCCTATCTATAAGAAAAGGAAAAAAAAAATCTGTGATGAGAGCCCAAGCAACCAAAAGTTAGGATTCCACTTGAAGAACGAACTCAGGAGCAGTGTTGGTAAACTCACACTCAAAGTACACTCATGAGCCGCTCCTGCGTGAGCAAACTCGCGCGCGATTCTGAATCGTTTTCTCACGCGTGAGTCTTTCATGCAAAATCTCGCTCTCACGAGTTAAACGACAAAATCTCATTTGCTTGTAAAACGAATTCAAATCAATTTGAACGACATTCAATGTTGTTGTACGCTAGATATGCTTTTGTTCTATCATGCAATCCTTAAAACTTCGATGTAAATAATAACAACACCAAGAAATAAAGCAATGAGTGAAATCACGAGTTAACTCATGCATGATTTTTTCGGCGGTGAAATTGGCGAGTCAAGAGTCGCGTGTGAAACAACTCAACCATGAGATTTGAGAATTTGAGTTTTTACCAACACTGCTCAGAAGTTCAAATTTGGTTCAATTTCGGTTTCGTTGAACTTGATTCTCCAAAAAGTTACTCATGTATTGTTTAAGGCCGCACGGGACGACGTGTAATTTTTCCTATCTTCCCTCTCTCTCTAACAATTTGCCTCGCGATTTTGAAGAAGCAAATATCAATTTTCCCTGCACTGACGTAGCTGAAACTTTAGTCGATTGTGCACCACAAGTGAGCAAATGAACGATCAAATTTCTAGTCAATAATATGAAGTAGAAGTTGAGATTTGCATCTTACTAGCAACAGAGCAATGGCGGACGATTCAACCACCGTCCCGTCCGGCCTTAATAACGAAAACCAAAGTAGAATGGGCAATTAACTCATTCAATCCATTCAAATCAACGGGCAGGGATTGAATATATCCAGCATTTTTACAAAAAAGTGGTGGATTATTTACTTCCTGTCTTTCAAATATGTTCAAGGCAAGCTTGATGCTTGGTTACATTCCTAAATCATGGCGTCAAGTTCGCGTTGTGTTTATTCCGAAAGCTAACAAGAAAGATAAAACTTCTCCTAAATCATTCAGGCCAATAAGCTTGTCGTCAATAATGTTAAAAATTATGGAAAAACTTATTGATTACTACATGAAGTCAACATATTTGAAACAAAATCCTATAAACAATAGTCAGTTCGCTTATCAAACGGGGAAGTCGACTGTAATTGCATTACATACACTCGTTTCAAAAATAGAGAAAACATTTGAAGCGAAAGAAATTTTGCTTGCAACCTTTCTTGATATAGAAGGAGCTTTTGATAATGCTTCGCATAAATCAATGACGAGAGCAATGTTGAAGCGTGGCTTTGATATATGCATCGTGAGATGGATCTGTGAAATGTTATCAAAACGCGAAATCATATCCACGCTAGGTAGTGCATCCGTTTTCGTAAAATCCGTAAAAGGGTGTCCACAAGGAGGCGTACTATCGCCACTTCTATGGTCACTAGTAGTGGATGAACTATTAACAAATCTGAAGTCACAAGGTTTCGAAGTAATAGGGTTTGCTGATGACATTGTTATAATTGTACGAGGAAAATATGACGATGTCATTACAAACAGAATGCAACGAGCCTTAGATTATACAATGCATTGGTGCGTATCTGAAGGGTTGGATATAAATCCTTCAAAAACGCACATAATTCCCTTTACAAAAAGGAAAAAGTTCAAAATTTCTGGTCTTCGTATGAAAGGAGCTTTAATGACACTTTCTAATGAAGTAAAATACCTGGGAATCATATTAGATTCCAAACTTAATTGGAATTCACACTTAAAACAGATCATAGAAAGGGCAACAAATGCCCTATGGATATGTAAGCGAACTTTCGGAAACAAATGGGGACTAAGGCCTGCTATGATTCACTGGATATATACGGCCATTATCAGACCTAGAATCATTTATGCTTCTTTAGTATGGTGGACCAAAACTAAAGAAAAATGTAGTATCAAAAAGCTAGAAAAACTTCAAAGGCTAGCTACTGTTTGTACAACAGGTGCAATGCGCAGCACACCTACGAAAGCTTTAGATGCAATTTTGAATCTTTTGCCACTTCATCAGTTCATTCAATTGGAAGCAGACAAAAGCACGCTTCGTATTAAGCAATACAAATCTCTCCTTGATGGTGACATCAAAGGACATTTAAGTATTTTGAAAGATATCAAAATTAATCCATTGATTACAGTCAACAATGACAGGATGGAAGCAAAATTCAATTTTGACCGTATGTTTAATGTGATAGAACCAGATCGTACTGTTTGGACCGTGGAAGGACCACATCTTCGACCTGGATCTATAATATTCTACACTGTCGGATCGAAACAAAATGATCAAACAGGAGCAGGAGTAACAGGTCCTGGTGTAAATCTCTCAGTTTCAATGGGAAGATGGCCAACCGTCTTCCAAGCTGAAATACAAGCAATTTTGGAATGTGTTTAAAAAGAAAGTATAAACATACTAACATTTGTATATTCTCCGATAGTCAAGCAGCTTCATCTGCTTTGAAATCGTTTACATGTACATCAAAGATAGTATGGGAATGTGTTCTCTTAGACCAAGCCCACTCATGGGCTCAATCAAGCGTTTTAACGTTAAGTAGAGCCCCAAACAAAGAAGCGAACCGCACCGGTCGCTGCTAAGTAGGGCTCGAAAGCAAAAAGTTTACGTACGGTTCGTAGCAGGGCTTAGAATATAGAGACATGCAAAGTACGGTCTCTATCCTTAGGCTCGTGCGCTCTCTCGCGTTTAGCTCTCTGGGTAGCGTAAAGAGGAGACGAAAGAACATGAGTATGGATTTGTTACCAGGTAGGTATATAGTTTCTAGAGTATGATTTTCTTGTTTTGTATAGGTAGGAATTTATTTTAGTTTGCATCAAATATTTGAAATTTTCAACCAATCAATATCATAGATCGTTACACGAATAACACAACAAATTGTCTGACATAGAATTGTGATAGAGTGACAATACAAACGCAGAAAAATAATAGGCTTAAATTGACAAGCTTTGCTTAAGTATGTTATGAATAAAGTTTTCGCTTCTTCGCCAATTTTAGGATCATGCACATCGAAAATGTATTGATTTTCTCCTAAAAATAGTTACGATTGCTCATAATCGCACCTTTAGTTTTTGATTCGGCCGAGGGGCTGTTCATAAACCACGTAGACCAAAATTTGGCCATCTCAGACCCCCCCTCCCCCCTCGTAGAATTTTGTCCATACAAAAATTTTGAAATTTGTATGGAGCGTAGACTTTGACCAGAACCCCCCCTCCCCCCAAAAAGTCTACGTGGTTTATGAACGGCCCCCGATCGTTTCGAAACTAATATTTGAAGAAATGTATAGTGATTCAGTGAGTTTTACTGTTTTAACACGTACATGTTTGAGCCGGGTTTTCTAAGCAGCAAGTAAAGCTTAGTTTCGCACATTTAGAAAAATGTCCAAATAAATAACTCGCGAAGTTGGTTCCGACAAGTTTCAAAAATTATCGTCATCCGACGCAGATTCCGGTGAGAAGATGTGAGTATTTTCTAACCCGAAAAGAAACTATTTGACGGTAATAAGTGACCACAAGGTTTTCTTTCTTCACTTTCCGGGCTGAGATCCTCCGCTTTGAAAGAGCTGTGCCTCGCGTTTCGTTTTGTCGTGTATATTTCAAAAAAGGCAAAAGAGTTTTGGTTTAATTGCTGTTTTTGAAAATGGTGGTCGTCAGTGGGTGGTTTATTAAATATAAATTTAAAAATATAAATTAAATAAACGAGACATTAGGAAGAAAGTGTGCGAAATGGGTAACTTCACCGTCCACGCATACTTCCTCCCCTGTAAATTCGAGAAGTACCTTGCCGAAATAAAATATTCTGTACTCCAAGTATTTCGAAGAATCATATTTGCGCGTAAATACAACGCAGTAGACCCGGCCGCTTTGATGCATGTGTCATATCTCTGATATGCTGCAAGCATCAGTATTGACAAGAAAAGTAACACGATTGCTTTCCAGGATGATTCCGCGTATGTATGAGATTAGATAAGAGTAGTTACGATTTTTCAAAGATGCATTGACTGTACCTATAGGTTATAACTCAACTCAGATATCATAGAAACACTACAGTTATTTATTTTTGTAAAAACTAAATCATACCGATAAAAATCTTAAAAAATGTAGTCGAGCTGCCAAGTTTCACCAATTAAAATAGGCGGTGTGCGGGACTGCCATATTGTAGCTTCCTCGTTATAGAAAAAGCAAGGCATTGGATGTTAAAATACAACAATTCAAGCATAATTTTTCAAATCGACGTATCTAACTTTTTCACTCATCTGAGTAAATTCATGGTCAATTTTGACGACCATTTCACTAAAATAGTTTTTTATAAAAAGACTTTTCATAAGTTTTTTCGTGCTTAACATCACCAGGGATATAGCACGCACTAGGTAAGAAACAAAACCTACTCATTCCATATCATTTTCACAATGAATTTTGACAAAAATACACATACACCGGGTTGGTTAGAGATACGTCATGCCAGATACGTCGCTTTTGTATGGTGCCAGTTTGGTGTATCTGTTACTTTTGATTTTGACTAGATACGTTGTTTGGTTTTCTCATATATCAAAACGGTGTATCTATCAGTAAAGTTGTAAACATCAAAATAGTTAGATACGTCGTTTAGAAAAATATGCTTAGTTAAACAAATTAAGCAATAAATTATCAAACAGTGATGTGGATTCCTCAATTTGCTTTATGAATCATGCATGCAGCAGTTAACCCGGATTTGTTTACATTCTCGAGTTACGTTGGATTGAAAAGTTATGCTTGAATTGTTGTATGAAGTGCCAAAAAGGAGAGTGGGCTCATTATGTACTTTGACAAATACGCAGTCTACTTCATAGAATCTGCTTCCAACAAAATATTCATATACCATAGAATCTGCTTCCAACAAAATATTCATATACCAGCATCCAAAAGATCGCAATGTATATTAAGATTTGCGAGTGATGCTTTGTAACTAAAAGGTTGTGACTGAGTATAGAATTAGCTGATGTGTAAATACACGTTAATGAAAAAAGGTTGCGCAAACTTATCGCAGACTGTTAGAAGACAGCTTCTACTATGACCAGGATTCAAGAATCTTGACCTACGCGAAGTTGTAAAGGAGACAACTACGTTATAAATGTGTTGGAAATGCAAGGGATGTAATTATTCAATAAACCTAATTATTAAAAAAGATGCTCATAATCTCAAATTCAGATAAATTTCTTGCGAGAAAGGCAACAAAATATTGCGATGATTTACAAAAGTGCAAAAAACCGATGGTACGGAGAGAATAGAGACCACCGGTGCGCAAAGGCGACCGATCATTATTTTACTCACATGGAAACGAACGACCGGTGCGAGAATGGGTTGATAACGAAATTAAAAATCGTTAACGACGTGCTGTTGCGTGTGTAGCATTAAGCCCACGGGTGGGCTTGGTCTTACTTCAACAATTATGTATCAATAATACAGTCAATATTTACTGGGTACCAGGGCATTGTGGTATCGATGGTAATGAAAAGGCTGATGAATTAGCCAGGATCGGATCAAACCAACCATTTCTAGGGCCAGAGCCATTTTGCGGAGTCTCAAAATGTTCTGTCAATATGGAACTCAGGAACTGGGAACAAAAGATGGTGATTACGAACTGGGGGAATGCTGTTGCATGTCGGCAATCCAAAAAATTTATAATGCCTAATATATCGAATAAACAAAAGCTTTTACTCTTGTCAAAAAATGAACTGTGTTCGTACACAGCGCTAATTACAGGACATTGCCCTGTTAGATATCATCTGAAATTAATGGGCAAAGCTGAAAACGATATTTGTCGCTTTTGTAAGGAGGATAGTGAAACCTCCGAGCATTTATTATGCAGTTGTCCTGCTCTTTTCAACAGAAGAGCGATTTTCTTTGATAAGGGACTTTTACAGCCCTTTGAAGTATGGTTTTTAAATCCAAGTAAGGTAGTGCGTTTCATACGGCACATTATACCTAGCTGGGATGATACCTAGGTCTTGCGTTGATGATTTCTGACATATAGAAATTAATCACCTTGACAAGGTACAATTAGTAAAATGGGTTGTGTATCACAAAAGATCAAATATGCTCGCAGTGATAATATACCCGACAAAAAAAAAGAACGAACTTACTACTCATAGTTCTGATAAATATTAACCGTACCAAAGTGAACTTCACATGAACTTCGGAGACATGAAGTTCGGATAAATATTAACCGTACTAAAAGTGAACTTCACATGAACTTCAGAGACAGCGGAGCTCGGGGAGAAGTTCACATTCAATTAAATCACTCGGCAATCGAGCTCAGCAGCCATAGCTTGTGTTAATTTCACAAGTACACTTTGTTTCACTATTATATTTCAACGTATTTACTCTAATTCCACGCAAAGAATCCGTATTGTATGGCTCAAAGGCTGCCCTCTCAGCGAGCAACTGCTCCACCCAGTGTTCCGCCGGAGTTTTTTTCGGCTACGGCAAAAGTCTTCCAGTTTTGCTGGATGTTTTCCATCCCGTCTCACATGTCGCGCCAGTGCACCGGTGATCGACGCGATCGCAGTCACCGAAAACTTATCATCTCTTCATAGCTACCGACACTGGCACTAATTTATTGCTTTGCACTTGCTCTCTCTCTCTCTCTCTCTCTTCTTGGCGTAACGTCCTCATTGGGACAAAGCCTGCTTCTTAGCTTATGTCGAATTCGTTTATTCCCGACGGTGCACTGCACCGGTGTAGCAATTGACACCGGAAAAACGAACGGTTTCGGTGCAATTTGTTGACAGCTTATGATGGTATTAGTAAGAGCGCGTGAGAGCGTCAATAAAAACAATAAAGGATATCAAACATAAACATAATCAATGTTTTCATGATTTCCGTGATATACAAATTTTTTTTAATTTATTTATATTTTTTACTTTCTGTATCCAATTTAACAATTTTAAAAGTTTTCAGTAATCCTCTTGTACATGATAAACTTGTAATAATAAATGTTACTTGAAAATTGTTATCCAATGTTTTAACACTCCTACATTATTTATCTTCTTCAAATTCTCGTAATATTATAATTTTTCAATTAAAAGCAACTTTTTAGAATTTTATAATTTCAGTTGCCCAATAAAAGAGGATGCTGACATACAATTTAAACGATCTACGTGCACAAATTTAACACAAAAAATGTTAAAGGCAGTTCAATAGAAAACGTTTAGCTACAACGTGAAAAGAAAAATAAATAAAGGTATTTGTTGTAAGAAAAAAAAAATACATAGAATTTACGGTTTTTTTTAACTTTTTGTACCTACAAAATGTTACTTCAGTAATATTTTAGTCCAATTTGAATGAATAGATTTCTATTCTATTCTGGGCTTATCAAAACTTTATTACGTCAATTTTTTTCATAATTAATAGATCACCATGCGATAGAAAATTCTAATGATTAAAATCATTAAAAGCATTCCACATATTTGCGATAATCAAAAAAAAAAAATAGTAATGGGAAAAATATACGTTGAATCAACTCTTTGAAATTTCATGTTACCGATAAATTTTGAAAATTCTTCAGAAGTTGATTGTAAGACGTGATAATCATCGATCAAGTTTAAATAATTTTTAAACGCACAGATTTGCTGTTAAATGAATATTCAAGAAAAACTGTTTACCTAATGCCGAAGAGAAAATCGTCATTCCTACCAAAACATAACCACGATACAAGTTCAGCGATATGCATGTATTGGTAAAACTAGCTTTGTACCTGCTACACCGCGCTCAAACTGGGTGTAGCATTTTCTTGCACCGGTGCCAATCGGGTGTCAAAACAGAACAATACCTGCGAATTAACGAACGATTTCGGTGCAAGTTTGCTACACCCGTTGGCAAAGCGGTGCAGGCGGTGCAAATAAACGAATTCGACATTAGTGTTCTATGAGCACTTCCACAGTTATTAACTGAGAGCTTCCTCTGCCAATGACCATTTTGCATGCGTATATCGTGTGGCAGGCACGAAGCTACTCTATGCCCGAGGAAGTCAAGGAAATTTCCTTTACGAAAAGATCCTGGACCGACCGGGAATCGAACCCGTCACCCTCAGCATGGTCATGCTGAATACCCGTGCGTTTACCGCCTCAGCTATATAGGCCCTAATGCTTTGCTTTGCTTTGCACTTGCCTAAACTGCGAACCAAAACAAACTGAAAATGTCAAACTGTGAAAGTTCACAAGAAGTTCCACGTAAACTTCTTTCGAACTTTCGGCTTCAAAAAGTTTGTCACGCAGAGTATTTCAAGTTCAGAGAAAGTTCACACGCGAACCTGATTGAGTACTAATAAATGATATCAGCACATTCAGAAAAATCTCTCAGTGCCTAACAATCCAAACATGGAGTAGTGGTAAGGGACCGGCTTTCAACGAGGAGAACCCGAGTTCAAGACTCAGTAAATAGAAAAACATTAAATAAATATTGAAATACATCAAGATATGTATTTGTCAATAGGATTCCACATATGCTAATGTCTCTCAATCAACAATTACTTTCGAGGAATAAGCGCCTTTTTTCATTTTTAAGCTGAATAGCGTTCCTTTCAGCGGCACAAGTGTACTTTTTGTGAACTCAAGTTCGGTTAACTTCTTAACCTTCTCAGTACCAGGTGCCAACATCAAAAGTTTAAAAATCTGTAACTTTGTCAAATTTCATCCGATTTTGATGAAAATTTTACAGAAAATCACAAATGAGTTGAATTTTAGACATATGCTATGGAACCATGAAAGTTCACCGTTGTTCCGGATTTAGGCCGGAAAAACCTGGGGTACCCTAGGTACCGAAACAGGGACTTTTTGAGAAAAACACTCGAAAACGTGTTGAAATTCGCAACAAATCAATTAATTTTAAATCTTTATTCAAGCACACCTGTACATGCACGGTTCTGCGACAGTAGAACATGTTCCGGCCGCGTAGCAGGACGGAACCGGTTCCGGTAGGGACCCAAAGGGGACACTTTCTGAATTTCACAGAACCACATCGTTCGACGGCTCAAAATTCATGATTTTTCATGTGGATCTCAATAGGCATAGTGCCGATGTCCAACAAAGGATCTGGCCACTTCCGGATATTCCGGAACCGGTTCCGGTACGGACCCAAAGGGGACACTTTCTGAATTTCACAGAACCACATCGTTCGTTGGCTTAAATTTCATGATTTTTTATCCAGAATCTAACAGCCATAGTGCCAATGATCAAAAAAAGTTTTGGCCACTTCCGGATATTCCGGAACCAGTTCCGGTAAGAACCAAAAGAGGACACTTTCTGAATTTCAAAGAACAACATCGTTCGACGGTTCAAAATTCATGATTTTTCATCTGGATGTCAATAGACATAGTGCCGATGTTCGACAATGGTTCTGGCCACTTCCGGATATTCTGGAACCGGTTCCGGTAGGGACTCAAAGGGGACACTTTCTGAGTTTCACAGAACCACATCGTTCGACGGCTCAAAATTCATGATTTTTCATCTGGATGTCAATAGGCATAGTGCCGATGTTCGACAATGGTTCTGGCCACTTCCGGATATTCTTGCATCACGTT